>NC_058024.1:11861133-11873008 GCF_019176455.1 Solea senegalensis | reverse complement strand
ATTAGTTTTTAATGAAACACAGTCATTATAAAAATAGAATAAATGTAAGTTTCATCTGCGTTCTCTCAGAGCACAGGCAGATCTGAAGCCGTGAATCAATACAGTTGATTCAATGACAGCTGTGTGCAGATTTAGTGCTTGAGTGCATTAATTAATGACTGATTGAAGTACTCTGTAAAGTAAGTTAGTGTCCCGCTGTCTGCTCCACTGACACTGGACAGACGCAGTGAAATCAATGTCAAATAACACTGCAGCAACATCAAGCGCTCTTGGACTAAATCCTAGTTCACCCAGAGCGGTTGATAAATTGCTGCCAGAGGTGAAATGCGTTACTGAAACATGTGCTATTAAACTTAAGCTGATGCCAGCTCAAGTTTGTTTCCCAGTGTATCACAGTTGTAATGGTGTTTTGGATATTAAATGTAGCATTGGCATCTGAGAGACATTACTTGTATTGTCTGTATCTGAGAACAGGAGCAGTGATTGATCTCATGTGCTCACCATCTGCCTCCCACCACACTCCTGTTGGACTTACTCAATTTCCTCTGCCATGCTTCAAACGTGACCCCCTTCCTCCACCCAGCAAACTCTATCCCACCCACAGAGACACCACACACATATACAAGACACACTCTCACACACACACACACGCACACACACACACATTCACACAGCACCCCTGGACAGAAAGCCCTCCTCCCTAAACAACTCTTTCTTTAACATCTGCCCAGAGGCAGGGCTGCTGCCTTTTGTCCACTCACTGCCTCCGAAGGCATGTCATCCAGCTCTAATCAAGCAGAAAATGGTCATAAATATTTCTTTCTGCTAGATTTCACATTCGCATTTCACGCAGGGACATGATATTTTCCCCCTTACCTCCAGGGAGTACCTAATGCAAAAAACAGTTACTTATATTCAAGGCTCATGTTCCTTCAGTTGAATGCAGAACATATTCTCTGTTTGCCAGAAAAACAAGGGGAAAAAGTGGGGGAGAAATAGAGAAAAGGGGAGGGGAGGAGACATAAAGGACTGTCTTATTTTCTGTGCCATTTACTGGCTAGTACTTTCACAGCCATCCCATTACATCATGTCAAAGATTGTAAACAAGCAAATAACAACAGCGCATCAGAGACCACGGAGAGGGAGCGGCACACATTGTCCTGCTCCAAAGGTCTCTCTCTCTCTGCCACCAAGTGAGGAGGAGAAAAACATTTGTTTTTATTGTCCATTTAAATAATATATATCTTTTTTTCTGTGAAGAGAAAAAGATTGCACGAGGATTTATGGGAACCATTGTCTCCGGCCTGGCCAAGTATTTATGGCACATGTCATTCACAGGATGCAGAGGTGCCATCACTATTATTTATGAGGAGACATCCCATCAGGGCATATCATTCTCTAAATGGTATACAGCTATTCACCAGTGAATACCGACCTGTGCCATTTTTCTCTCAAATAGAGGCCATGTCAGTGCTGAATGTGCAGGGGAGGTTGTTATTAATCACTGATAGATGCGTTGATGGGTGGATGCATGTCAAACAATCAAATTTGCTCAAAGAGACCTACACATGGTGTGCGGTCCATGTATATTTACTTCCATGAAGGCTCGTTTGATCAGCACCACTGGCAGTTTATCATATTCCTCCCAGCGTGGCAAAAAAGCAGACACTGGTGGTGAAATTCAAACTAAAATGTATGTGTTAATATAATATTTCATCCATCCTTTTTTTTACGGCTCTCCTCCACATGAGGGTCGCGGGGGGCGCTGTGCCAATCTCAGCTGACATAGGGTGACAGGCGGGGTATGGCCTGGACAGTTCGCTAGTCCATCACAGGGGTCACATAGAGACAAACAACCATCTACTCTCACACTCACACCTACCGTCAGTTTAGAGTGTCCAGTTTACCAAATCCTCATATTGCATTGCATATTGCATTTTTGGACTGTGGGAGGAAACTGGAGAACCTGGAAAAAACCCATGCACACACTGGGAGAACATGCAAACTCCGTGCAGAAAGGCCCTTGCTCATATTATTGTATACAATCTAAAATTATAATACATGATGTATGTATTTAGTTGTATTCAACATTTACTCCAATTCCTTTAGCAGTTATAGTTCAGTATAGTTCACGTTTAGACAAATGTATGATGTACTAATGCCGATAACACACTGCGAACCAGTGGGTCAGCTAATAAAATGTATGCATGCAGAGGTTCACAATAACTAAACAAATATGTCTGCCACTTATTCTCATCATTAGCCTTTTAAGAGTGGAAATTGAACTTAATTCCATTGAGAAAATCAGTGTTTTGTTTTCATGGGAACACAGGAACTGCTGGTCAACTGCTTCCTCGTTTGGTACATTTTTGACACTTAGGGAAATCCGAACAAAGGATTCCAAACACCAAAGTCATAAAAAAAAATCTGAAATAACTGATGGAGGCAGAATTAGATCAACAACTCCTTTATGCTGCATGATGTAAAATACCTGATTTTCTCAAAAGGACTTTGTTGTAGGCAGTGAAATGTTCACACAAAAAAAACAATTTTTGTCAACCCTTCCCAACACTGAGAAAATATACATTTGACTTCAGCAGGTGTAGTTTATGTGATGCAAGTCTTTTGTTAAGTAGCTAAAACCTGTTTTTCCTAGAGTCCCCACTGTCAACCTTTTTTAAATTTTTTTAGCGAGGTCAAACGTCCATGTCTTGGACTGATTCCCGATGATGGCAGCACACCGGCAGCATAGACGATGACTTCAGTGCTCGCTGTGTGTCAGTGCCTCATACAAACCCCATTTCAAAAAAAACCTGAACTACCCCTGTAACTTCACTGCAGCAGACACACCGAGTGTGATGATAATTAATAGAGAGGCCAAAACAAACACATGTGCATGTGTTACATCTGTCTCTCGTTTCCAGCTTAGTACAACAACATGATACAGTCTGCTTAGAAACGTGTCTTCATGTTGAAATTCTTGCACGGCTTATAAGAAATTTGTGTGCAACACATCATGAAAACACCAACGATAGGTTGGTGCACAACACATTGTGTCTAATTATTCTATCAATTTATTCTTCCAGCACTTAAATCATGATTTTGAGCTCTGCCCACGTTCAGTGCATAAACATACACACACACACACACAAACACACGATTGTTCCATCATCATCATTTGTCACATTTATGTGATGGCATCATGCTGCTCAACTACATTATGTTTTAATTTACATGATGTGTTGCTCTTTTGACGCATCAGCATCAGGTGTACTTGTCACTACTCGGCTCATGAAAACGTTCACATTATCTTGTCTTCTGTGGCTTCTGTGGCCACAGACTGATCCCGATCACGTGTCACCATCAGGGTGATGAAGCCTGACCTTGTTTTTAAAAGAACGTGTTCTCCGCTGCTGTTCGTCAGACATTTGCCCTCCTAATTAAAAAAAAAAAATAATAATAAATCACTGGTGTTTACGTGTAATAGTGGTTGCTTTACTCTCCTATATTTGTGTTGCATTTCCTTAGTGTACATGCATTTGTTTCAGTTCTGCTTTCTGGACCATTTTCACCAATATGATATTGGTTTTAGCACGTTAACCTCAGGGGAAAAAGAGTAAAACCTGGCGAGTTGTGTAAAAATAGGTCACCTGTTTACTAGTCTTTAACTTAAGGTCTTTTTGGAGCCGAGACGCTGTGGGCACACTTGTCTCAGGATGCTCTGGGGAGCAATAGCTGCAGTCTCGACGCTAACAAATGGCAGCAGGTGGGAAACAGGTATTTTGCAACCATCACCTATATAGTCGCTCCCCTTAGCGCCCCTGCACACCAAACCCCCCCCACACCCCACCGTCTCCCAGCCCGGCCAGGCTTCACAGGCAGAAATGAACACGGATGCCCGTTGCTCAGCTTGTACCAAGAGATTATGAATAAGATATAAAATCCAGGCTCACTACAGGAGTTTCACATTAGCAAGGCTGTGCAGGTGATGACCTCTATGCATACATGTATATGAGCAAGTGCACACGTGGTCCTGCGGCTCTACCTTTAGTAACTGTTTACGAATGCACTCAAAAACGACAAGATGCTTTAATTTGCAACAAAAAAATAGGGCTTAGTGAAACAAATAAGTGTTTTAAGAGGGAGACAGTCCTGGTTTCAATTTCAATAGCTCATTTAACCCTTATCTGCCCAAATCCTTGGGGTCTATTCTATGTTAATTGGATCTACATTGCAGTAGCATAGGGGGGTGTTAACAAGCACAGCCTATGAATATTAATTACCCTGAAGTTTTCTGCACAGGAAAGACTTCACTGATACATATTAATTCTATGAAGTTTTTAAAGTAGTGCTCTCATTAAAAATGAATGGGCCCTGTGCTTGAATGTTTTCCCAAGAGGAACTGTGCATCCTTAAGTCTATCCCTAATAAATTGGGTCAGATTGGCTATCCTTAAAGAACAGCTTCTCCTTAAAATGGCATTATTATTCAAGTGAATGTAAACATTCCAATTGGATGAAGAGAGGGTTTTTGTCTAAACAGTGTTTTGACAATGGCTATTAAAGCCAGTCATGTCTGAATGTGCACTTTCCCAACCACAGTCTCCCGAGGCCCTGTTAAAACGGTTACTTATTTACAACACTAAACACACAAGTTGTTCGTCTAAACAGCGCAAAATTACTCTGCATGCCTGTGTGTGGTGGGGCTGTGTGCTTGTGTGAGGATTTGTATGTGCATCTCAATGTGGAGCATTCATAAGCATTTGTTGGCACGTTGTTTTAATAAAACATGGTGGATGCATTAGTCCTCTGGCTCGCCGAAGCCCCCTCTCTCTCTATCCCTCTCTCTCTCTTTCTCTGAGCCATTTAATACAGAACTGACATGGACGTGTTTCCCTGTCTGCCTCCAGCCAGCTGCCTCAGACACCTGCTCAAAGTTTAGAGTTGCCCACTTCAGCACAAACACGCAGATCGAGGTCATCAAAGACCATCCGGGCGCCACACAATGAGAACCACTTTACTCTTCCTAATGATACCAGCATACACTTGCACACATTTCCATGGGAGGCATTTGTACACGTCTTGAAGATATTTCCTCGTCCACAATTTTTCCATAGGGACATAGAGTGTATCTCACCTTTAAAGGTCCAGTGTGCAACTTTTAGGAGGGTTTATTGGCAGAGATTGAATATACTACCCATAAACATGTTTGAATCACTGTATCATCACTTAACAGCTGCAGTACGTTACGTTTTGGGAACAGAAACAGCGTAACATTACTTGGATGTGTGTGTATATTTTCTCTACCCTTTATCTGATAACGGGCTCGGTCAAGCAATACTATCAGAGCAGACCAAGTAGTGTTTGTGTGTACAGTGGTGGCATAGAGCCGGGTGGGGAGAATAAGCGTTCATCCATCCCATTCTTTGTGTCGTCTCTATTTACTAGCTTAATGTTTCTTCCCATGAGTTGTTTTGTTTACAGAATGTCAGTGATGTCACAATTCATGCACATTAGACGCAAGTGTAAAAAAAACAAACAAAAAAAAAACCACTGGCAATTGGAATGGTTTTCATTTAGCTGCTTCACCGGAGTTAAAAATCCTGGGTGTAGCCACGAATATTAGTGTGAAAGTCACATCACCCGTATACAAACCCAAATCATGTTTACCTTTGTGCAGTGAAGCGATGGGATCAGTGAGGTGCAATGAATGACTGTGTGTGTTCCTAGGTGTGTCCGTCCTGATTACCACAGTGTCGAAACAAACTCCTGTGATCGCCCTCCTGCTGCCCACATAAGCACGCCGTGTAAACAGGATGTCGACCCGAGCAACAAGTCAACTATTTTAAACTATGGGTTTCGGGCACAGATGCAACCTGCGCTTCATCTGTTCCCAGTCGGAGAGCGGTGGCTGGAGGTAGACTCAACAAAATGGATGATTTCAGGCTGGCTGCCGCAGAGACATCCATTAGACAAAGGAGAGCTGCTGGGTGGTTTACCTCCCAAAACCTCACTGACAAAACTCAGGTGACAAAAGGATTTGAAAAGTTGCATCTAGACTAAATAGTTTTTTTTACAAGAAAAAAAAGCATGAAACTGCATTTTAAAAAGCAATATGCCCCAAAATGAGAGGAGCGTGAGGCCTAGTCAAACATTTGTGATATTTTCACTGACACCAACTGTGTTTTTTTCCCCTCTGTAATAATCATTTCCCCCCTTTTTCGACATTGCAGCACATTGCTGTTCAATTTTCACCTCCATCTGTGTGATTATTAATCAGATCACACATCAATTGCCAGAACCAGCAAAGAAATTCAGCCTGTAATAAAACTGTCATGTGCTGTGGTATAAAGACAGATGTTGCCAGTTGTGTGATAACATAATTAAACTGTTCTGTGAGGGATTCCATAAAATTATTCAAATTGGACGAGCACTATCATTTTACCAATAAAGCAATTTAGGGCAATATGCAGTGTCATAACACTGATGTTATCCTCTCCTCCAGATTTTCCAATAAGATGGAGCCCGTGCTTGGCCTCCTGTAACAATATGAAGACATGAAGATACCTGAGAGCTCCTGGAAATGGAGGAGTGTACACAGCACCACTGTGGGGACTAGGATATTTTGTCAGTGAGAGCTGCTCTGTACAGACACACACTTGACGCACGGTGCATGACTTGCAGAGGCAAGTAGAAAGTACAGATATTTGCACTGCACTGACTTTTTAGGTAGATGCCTGTGTGTATTTTTCTTTTGGTTTCACTTACATGTGAACACAAATATCTGCACTCAATATAAAAAAAAGCTTGTTATGTTAGTTGTAATGCAGGAGAGGGGAATTATTAGTTAGTTTGATTTCATCTTTCCAACATCCAGGCTGATTTCAACCTACACAAACGACATAAAAGACAAGTTAAGTGCAGAGTAGAGCTGAACGATGAATAGTTTTTGAATCGCAATCACAATCTGAAACAACGCAACAAGTAAATCACCAAGGCTGCAATTTCATAATTGCAAACTACTTTATGTATGTATGTACTTTAGGTATCTGTACTTCTACTCAAGTAAAAGACTGTGATTACTTTTGCTACTCCGATATCATGGAAGACAAAACTCTGTAAGGAGGCACACATCCAATAAGACAAAAGGCAGAAAGCACCTCCAGCAGCGAAAGATGTTTATCATCCATGTCAAATATTCAGCACTGCAGTGCAGAGATGTGTATTTCTGTAGCAGAGTGAATGCAAAGATACTGGCAGGAATTCAATTCAACAAAGCGGTGATAAGGCCCAAGGTTCAGCTTGTGGGACACTTAGACAGTATATTAGGTGATTAGCCCATTATGTGAACAGGACATCAAAAAAAAAACAAATATGTAATTACACTAATGCCAGTGAAGGTAATTTGCTATTATCCTTTTCTCAGACAGGTGCATTTCCACCTTCTCAAGCCTCCACCAGGGACGGTGTGAGCTTTGCATTATGCAAACAGAAAACCTGTGTCCACTCAGCTCTTTCTGCCGTCACTGTGATGCGTGTCACTCTCTCCTCTCTATACACGCAACATCACCGACAACATGCAGGCAGAGAAGAAGAAGAAACAAAAAAAACTTGGCTGCACTTCTCTTGTGATAAATAAAGGCACTTGTCTGACAAAACAGACTGGGCCAGAGAGTAATTATTCATTGCTGTTTTATTTTTATTCCTTCATGATGCTGCCGGGGTGTATTTGTACAGTATCGCTGAGAGAAAGAGATAAGATGATATTTTAGTACGCGCTCCAACTTGATTAAAAGGGCTCCTCTAAAAGACAGGACATTAATATTTAATGCTCTACAGTTGTATCAGTTCAACCAAATTTAGAATGAAGTAACGGCTCAGATGGTGAAACATCCATCCTTTTTCTATACCGCTATCCATAGAAGATCGCAGGGGAAGCTGGGGCCACTTCCAGCAGACTCAGGTTTCAAATTTTGTGCATTTTTCGCAAACTGATGGATGAAGGTTACATAATCAATAGTTGGTTAATCATCTTTTTCTCTCAGTTTCTACTGTATTAGTTATGTAATGTTCATTAATGCATTTGCATTCGAAAGGACAGTCTACTAAAACTACAAGGCTCTTGCTTGAAAAAGCAGCTATTGTTAAAATGTTGTTTCTTAATTATGCAGGAGGATCTGCCAAATAGATATACTAAGGCATTTTTAAAAAGGTCCATTGTGTAAGATTTTGGGAAACCCAGTGGTGAGACTGAAGACTGTAACAAATGGAGGACTCCTCTGCTCATCAGGGAACAACAGTGGTGTTTACATACAATACCAGAAAGGATGTGGTTCTTCTTTCCTTGAGTTGTACACAAAACACAAGCTGATTGGTTTGTTCATTTGGGCTGCTGTAGAAACATGGCAGCACAAGGTGGTGGCATCTATAAAGTAGTATATTTCCCCAATACCAGGATCAGTCTTTCCCTAATGCTGATATTTTTGACACTCACTATGGTCACCATGTCAGATCATCAATCAC
This sequence comes from Solea senegalensis, assembly GCF_019176455.1. Classification (NCBI taxonomy): domain Eukaryota; kingdom Metazoa; phylum Chordata; class Actinopteri; order Pleuronectiformes; family Soleidae; genus Solea; species Solea senegalensis. The sequence goes on along the minus strand of NC_058024.1, from coordinate 11,864,486 downwards.
AGTGGCACGGATTCTTGCCGGGACTGGCAACACTAACCTAAACCCAATCTGCATGTCTTCAGTTATCCAAAGAATTCCCACGCAAACTCCACACAAAAAGGTATTAAATCAAGAACCTGCGACAGGCTTTAATTGCACAGGAAAAAAATGACTATGAATCACATGAAATCTGTGTTGGGCACATTAATATCATAAAGAAAGCAGCTTAAAAAGTCCCTAACATCATTATAACCACCGTGTGTTTACTTGACTACGACAGCTACACGGCACAACTTCCTGTTGCAAAATCATTAAAAAAAAAAAATCACACAACAGGTTATTGCAAAACCTCTTTCATGCTAATGTTTGTCTTTTATTTTCTCGACTACAGAATCTTCATTTCCTCATGTGGATAACGTTTGAAACCACAACTTCTGCAACACAAACAAAAACACAGAGGGCTTCAGGGGAAAACACATACATGAAAAAAACTAATACTCGTGTTAAGTATTCATGTTCTAAAGGGGAAACTAATATATTATGCACAAGCAACTGAAATAAAAGACACCCAAAGACATTAAGAATTACACCCAAACATACAGCCATTACAACACAACAGATATCAATGAAGTTTCTAAAAAAGTGAACTCAGAAGCGAGACAGATAGACAGACAAGAGCCTTTTTTTCCATCCTTAGGCCTTCACAAACAGTATTTGACTTACTAATAGAGATGCTTAAATCAAGCTTATGGTCCACTTCCCCCAAATCTGACTAGTCCACAAGATGAATTCCCCTGTCAGCATCAAGATGATCAAACAGATTACAATTATTTCATCCCCCATCTTTATTAATGAGGACTGTCTTTCATAGTTATGTTCCCTAATAAGAATAAATGATATGCCACTGCCAGGTTTGTTGTTCCTGCTCACGCAAGAGAACTCTCAGGCATTTGAGTCTGAGAAGACTCAAGATTGATTTTCGCCTCACCTAAACGGGTAACCGCATCTTGGATGTGTGGTGGAGAACAAAGAAAGGACAAAAAAAAAAAGTCAGCGTGTCAGTTAGAGGCATATCAGTGCGAGCTGCAAATAAAACTTAAAAGAAAGCCTGTGAAATGCCGCAAAAGTAAAAAGTTATCAAGTAATTGAGCGAAGACGGTAATTCCCTGGGGACAATTAACATGGTTCATGGTGCATGAGTGAAAATCCTGGGTTAGTCTAATGGGAGAATAAAAAGACTGTCTGCCTGCCTCCCTCCCTAGCAACTATGCCCCAATAAGTAGCCTATCAAATCCTAGTTTCAGGAGCTGAGAGTGAGACATCGTGTCCTTTTGTCCACATCCATGCGCCATTTATCACACACAACAATTAATACGCCTCCCTCTGTTTCAACTGCAACTGCAGGCCAATTAAGCAGTGGATTTGTTCAGAAGGCAATAAGTGCTTGTTAACCGCCACAGTAGAAAGTAGGGAAGAGAATATGTAGCTCACATACTTTGAAAAGAAAATGTTGCTTGTTTTTCCTTTTTAAAATGCCAGTGCAGATCCTTGAGAGCAATGCTTCATCCTGAATGACTCGAGAACAGAGACCATGCTTGAGCGACTAGCTCTTTTCTAGTGAGGAGGCTTTACTTGCATCCCTTCTTGGTGTCAAGTGCACATCCAGGACACCTCTCCCTCTCTCCCTCTCACATATAATCATCAAAGTTGTAACCCTGTTGTCTCTGCAGAGCGAATCAGAATGTGCCCCTGGCAAAGAATGAAGGAAAAGTCAACAGGAATTAAGTTTCAGTGCAACTGTTTACTCAACTGTGGCCTGCAGTTATTGAAATTTTATCCATGGTTTTGTGTGACAACTGCAGTAATGAATTCAGTATGGCTGCGATTCTCTCACTGACAACATGTTCATTTTGAGCTGGAAAAAGGGATTGGTTGGAGGTGAGGTCTGGGCTCAGTGTCTGGAGCTGGGGTAGAGAGGGATAAGGAGCAGCTCTGGAATGGTCCAAAGGCCTAACACTGAGACAGAGGTGCAGGAAATGTGCTCTTGACCTTCCTATTTAGGCCAAGTTCGCACTGGATGCACGAGCGGCACGCCTGTGTCACAGAATATCCTTCTTTTCATTTAGGCGCACGTTAACCAACAAAAGCAGCCACACTTCCCGCATGAGACACACCTGAGATGCGCCGCTCTTTTTTGTTTCACAGTAAAAATAGACAGTGAAAATGATCTTTCACCTCAGTTAAACCCGATGTCTATATCGGTCACATGTCACAGACACAACGCACCCTGTTCCAGCTTTTAAAGTAAAAGCCTTCATACTGTATATATCAGTACCCTAAAGCTCTTCTTTTTTGGTTTTACCCAACAAAGCTTTATTGTCATATATGTGCATGTCCAACAAATGTGCGGCTTCATACCAACAAGTCCTGGCATTAGTGCAGGGAAGTGTATTTGTATGAGCCAAACAATGTGTGTCCATGATATGGATGTAGCCTAAGTCGTACGTCAAACAGGGATAATCTATTTTTCACTTATAATAATTTTTCAAATCTTGTGTTGTCAAAAGACATGAATCAATTTGCTATTTATTGCCATACCCAGCGAAAGCCGTGTGCATCGCAGTGTCTCAGCGTCATATAATGATGTCGTGACTGATTCTGCTGAAAGGTGAAGAATGAGGATAGAGAGTTACTGCTCAGCTCTCCATATATGTTACAGCTCCAAACCCCCCTCATGCTACAGCGTGCCGCTCGCTGCCCTCCATGATGAATATGCTGTGACAACAGACAGCAGAACAGAGCCTGTGCATCATCACCAAACAGCCCCTGACAACAACGCCAGTCGCCCTGTCACATACAGCGAGATAACAGATGACACACTGATCTTTTCAGTGTTGTTCAGTGTTGTTTCCTTAAAACACAATGTTGTGTGCCACACATGATGCTGACACCGACAGAAAAAAGCTTTTCTGTTTGCCTCTACTCCAGGATAGTGAAAGGGTTTTGTGCTCTGCTGTGTCGTCCATCTCCACATCTCACTGGGTAACGCGGCAAAGTGTGAGGTGTGTTTACAAAGAGCCGGAAAAATGCTGTCATCCCGCTGGACGCCATCGTTGCTTATCTGTCGACAGAATCCTGCAGCACCTACATACTTTAAATATGTCAGAACACCGTGATGAATATTTCACCGAAATGCAGATTCTGCATGCTACGATAAACACGTTCAAAACCAAACACAATCGCACAGAGGCAGCACTTCCCCTTCTTTAAATATTCAGAAAGGGCCTCAATATACATAAATAATAATAATAATGTGTTTATGTACCAGATGTACTTTAAGGTGGAATTAAATATTAAGTGGCACTTTAAGAGGG